>NC_069503.1:1145498213-1145543213 GCF_027579735.1 Bombina bombina | reverse complement strand
GAGTAAGACAACATGCATAAAGAGGATGATGTGGTCAAAATACTAATTTGCCTAATAATTCTGCACACAGTGTATATATTATATGTGTGTGTTTGTGTGTCTATATATATATATGTGTATGTGTGTGTGTGTGTATATATATATATATATATATATATATATTATATGTGTGTGTTTGTGTGTCTATATATATATATATGTGTATGTGTGTATATATATATATATATATATTATATGTGTGTGTTTATATATATATTGCTTAGAAACACAAATTTCTAATCAGCCATTCACATGGCAGCAACTAAATGCATTTAGGCATCTAGACGTGGTGAAGAAGACTTGCTGAAGTTCAAACCGAGCATCAGAATGGGGAAGGCATTGTTGTTGGTGCCAGACGTCCTGGTCTGAGTATTTAAAAAACTGATGATCTACTGGGATTTTCACGCATAACCATCTGTAAGGTTTACAGAGAATGGTCAAAAAACAAAAAATATCCAGTGAGCGGCAGTTGTGTAGATGACAATGTCTTGTTGATGTCAGATAAGGTGTCATTTTTATTATTTTTTCGATAATTTCGTTTTTTATTTTTTGTAATCTTAGTGTTTTTTTATTTTTCAAAATGTTAGCGTTTTTTTTTGTACTGTTAGATTTTTGAATTTTTTTTTGTAGTATTAGGTTTATTTAAATTTGTAATTTAGTATTTTTAATTGGTAGTTTATTTTATTTTAATAGAATAGCTATGTTAGGTTAATATATAGTTTAATCTTAGTTTTTTTTTATTTCACAGGTAAGTTTTTATTTATTTAAAAAACAGTTATATTGTAACTTTTAATTTAAAAGGTTTAGGGGTTAATAGGTTTAGTTTAATAGTTGCGATATGGGGGCTGGCGGTTAAAGGGGTTAATACTTTATTATAGTGTTGGCGATGTGGGGGCCAGCGGTTTAGGGGTTAATAGGTTTATTATAGTAGTAGCGATGTGGGTGGCAGATTAGGGGTTAATAGGTTTATTTATAAGTTGCGATGGGGGGGCGGTGGTTTAGGGGTTAACAGGTTTATTTAGTGTCGGCGATGTCGGGGAGCGGCGAATTACGGGTTGATAACTTTATTTAGTGTCGGTGATGTCGGGGAGTAGCGGATTAGGGGTTAATCACTTGATTTAGCATAGTCGTGTTGGGGTGTGGCAGATTAGGGGTTAATAACTTTATTTAGTGTCGTTAATGCCGGGAGCGGCGGATTATGGGTGTTTAGACTAGGGGCCTATTTAACAAAGGTTTGTCAGACCTGATCCGACAGTGCGGATAAGGTTCGACAGACCTCGCTAAATGCGGAGAGCAATATGCTCTCCGTATTCAGCATTGCAACGCCGCCCCCTGCAGATTTGCGGCTAATCTCCGCCATCAGGGGGTATCAATCGAGCCGATCGTACTCAATCGGGTTGAATTATGGCGATGTCTGTCTGCCTGCTCAGAGCAGGCGGACAGGTTATGAAGCAGCAGTCTTTAGACCTGCAGGCTCGCCAGAAACACGGGCCCTCAAGCTCCATCCAGAGCTTGATAAATGGGCCCCTCGGGGTTTATGTTAGGGTGTTAGGTTTAAACTTAATTTTCTTTTCCCCATAGACATCAATGGGGTTGCATTATGGTGATTTGCCATTCCGTGATTGCAGGTGTTAGTTTTTTTCTAACACTCTCTCCCCATTGATGTCTATGGGGAAAGCGTGCACGAGCACGTAAACTCAGCCCTTGGCTTTTGTGCGGTATGGAGCTTAACGCGCCATAACGCACAGCACAAGGAGGATTTTCAGTAACTTGTAATGGCAGCGCTAGGAAAGTGCAATACCGCTCATTTTTTTTTTAAATATATTTTTCTTTATTAATATTTGTTGAATTACAAAAATACAAAGAAAAAGAAAAGCATTTAATATATAAGTAATGCATTGTTTATTTGGATTAATACTGTCCTTCAGCAAAGTCTTTTAATTTAAGCTTGTCAGCTTCTAATCAGTTCTATATACCAGAAACCATGTGAGGTACAGGTATTACAACAAAAGTGTATGGTGTGCATGGTTCGAAACCAGGAACCTCTTCATGGATAATTCCATGACATAAATATCACTAATTCCAGAAGTGGGATTTGTAATTAACCTGAATAGGCCGACTGAACATATTAGTATGTTTGCATGATGACACTTGTATAACTAAAATATTACCAATAAACAGACAATGAAAACAACAATAGTATTAGTATAACACAATTCTCTACTACATGACCACATTGTTATCATTAACTTGTATGATAGCTTCCAGAGGCGCCTCCATTACGGAGGTTGTGAAAAGGGACAGAGCACAATTCTAAATCTATACGCTTTGGAGTTTAATTATCTAGATTCCCAGAGAAAATACATATCCTGAAAGAATGATAGACTCCCCAACTTGAGGTAATAAGATCGTTCTAAGAGTAAATTTGTGTCTACTAGAGTTATCCATTCGCTGATGGTAGGAAGTTGTGCGGATTTCCAGTGTCTTGGAATTAGCTGCTTAGCTGCGTTAAGCATTATTTGTAACAGATGTTTTCCGAGATTGCATGTTATTTCACTAGGATGATTAAGTAAAATCAACTCTGAGTTAGGGGTCAAATTTGAGTGTAAGATTTTGTTTATATTGTGAAACGTTCCTGTGTACGTACATCCTCTCCAGCAGTCTTTGGAGTCGTTTTTATACATATATTTTGCTGGTGTTAGGTAACATCTCATTAGTATTTTATTTGTTTCCTTTCCGTGAGATGAGTGTGCTGAATGCATCAGGTTTTTAAATCTTTTAGTCCAAACTTGGTGAGAAGACATGATCCCAAGCTCTGCATCCCAGCTTTGTGTATACGTGGGTATAGAATGGAGATTTTTTTTTGTATATATCTTTGGAAATGCACATTTGTTCGAATGTAGTTAGTGTTTGGGTGAAGTCCCGCTTTTTTTATGCATGAGGAAAAAGTGTCTGAATTGGTGAAATCTAAACCAAGAGTTAAAAAGGGTGTTCTAAAGAATTCAATTGTTGTTCAGTTTTTGGGTTGCTTTTGTCTGTTAGAAGATACATAGGAAGGAGTTCAAGGAACTCATTCAAGCTTGGATAATGGAAAGAGTTCCCTGGTGCGAATTCAGAGTTGTGTAGTAAAGTGGTAAGGGGTGACTATGGTTTTGTGATTTTGTTATAGGTCTTGCGGATTTGCATCCAGTCTGCCCAGGTTTCATTGGTAAGAGAGGAAAGGGATATATTTTGTCTTATTGTTGAAGTCTGGATTCCAACAAATTCCACCTATGTGTTGTGATAATGATAGAAAATATTTAATTTGTACCCATCCCTTGGAATTCTCCCCTTCAAATTTGCACAATTCTGAGACTCTCTGCAGAGAAACCGCTAATTTATATGATTGAAGATGCAGTCTTCCCAACCCTCCTTCTTTAGGATGTTTGTAAAGGGTATTTTTATTGATGTGCGAGGGTCTGTGCTGCCAAATATAATCATTCATAATTTTTGTAATGTGTCTAGGTCTTTTAAGATGCCTGGAATAGGCATTGTTTGTAATAAATAAAGCACTTCAGGAAGTAACATCATTTTAACCGCTTGAATCCTTCCAAACCATGAGATGTTTTGGGGAGCCAGGAAGATGTTAAGGAATGAAATTCCTGGGATTAATCTACCTTAATTATTTTTTGCATAGAGCTATGCGGTCTGGGGTAATGTGGAATCTAGAGGAAGCTTTGTTTAATACCTCTGTAGAACTAGTCTAGCATAAGTAGAGAAAATTATTTAACAACACAAAAAAACATAGAAACAAAATCCATAGTATGGAATATATAACATAAACAATCAAAATTAGAGGAGAATGAACTCCTAACTGTGTGAGAACAATTTATTGAAGAATATTAATCTAAGTCTAATTCGGGTACATATTTTGTGTCTTATGGAGGGCGTCAATGCACAGCTAGAACACAACCCCCGAAAATCAGAGGTTGGTTCCACCATGCCCAGAGCACCTGCCAAGGAACATACCTAACAGCAGACATTACATTCTGAGTATAGAAAACCCATTAGTTGTGTGGTAAACAATTAGTCCAACAGCTGGTGTGGTGCACCTAGCTTATGTCAGATAACAAAAAAAGGATACTTAGATCAAGCAGAACGTCACCCATTTTCTTCAGTCTGAGGGAGCAGATTTGTGGAATGTTTGTGAGTTCATTTTTGTGATACTTGCTTCCATTCTGGATGTTGAGGGAGAGGTAGGGTGGTTCCAGAAGTATCTTGCTCTGATGGAGATGAGTTGATGTCCACTGGTTGAGGAGAGTTGATGTTGAGTTCCTGGCAGATGTTTGCAATTTCTTGTGGAGATGTACAGATTATACGTTGGCTTCTCCAGGAGATTATTAGTTGAAAATGAAAACCCCATCTATATGGAATATTCATCTTTCTTAATAACATAGTAAGGGGTTTTAATTATTTATGCTTTGTGAGAGTCCGTTGGGATAGGTCGGCAAATACTTGTAGGTCTGAGTTTTCATATTTGAGTGGCTGATGCTCTCTGGCAAGCTTCATTATTACTTATTTTGCTGAATAGCTTGTGATTCGGACTATCACATCCCTGGGTGGTTGTCACTCTTTTGATTTGGGAGGAAGAGCTCTATGAGCCCTGTCTATTTCTGTTTTTGAGGGGTGTTCTTTTTTGATGAAGTTGAATAAGTCTTGAAAGTATTGTTTCAGGTCTGGTGGAGGTATGGCCTCAGGGATGCCCCTTATTCGAATATTGTGATGTCTGCTTCTGTTTTCTGTGTCATCTATCTTGTCTTCTAATTCTAGAATTGTGTTATCTTGTTTTTGGATAAGGATGTGCAGGTCAGAAATTGCTGAGGAGTGAGTGTCTTGGGTGTTTTCGAGTACTTCAACTCTATGACCAATGTCAGAGATTTCTTTCTTTATTTCCGAAATTTCTTCCCTGATGCATTGTTTTACTTGGGTTATCAATGAGGTGAAGTCCTTTTTTGAAGGAAGTAACTCAAAGAAAGCCGTGGGGATAGTGATTGAACTTGCATTTTGCTCTGAGTCTCATTCAGAGGAGGAAAATGTAGATGCTGGTTCATGATCTCCTGAAGTGATCAGTTGTGAAGATCTAGCCTCCACAGTCTTAAAGAAATTATTAACTGAGGGTGTTGCCTTTTGCTGATGTTTGGTGTTTTTTCCTGGTTTCTGCTTTTTAGGAGACATTGTAAATATTCAAGTGGCCTTGCATTAAAGTCTCTTGTTTAGCAACAAATCGGCCTCTATTTATCATAGTCTGGTGGACCTGATCCGACAGTGAGGATCAGGTCCGCCAGACCTCGCTGAATACGGCGATGCAGGCTCCCAGGGGACGCCGCCTCCTGCAGACTCGCGGCCAATGGGCCGCCAGCAGGCGGTGTCAATCAACCCGATCGTACTCGATCGGGCCGCTTTCCGGCGATGTCTGTCCGCTTGCTCAGAGCAGACGGACAGGTTATGGAGCAGCGGTCTTTGTGACCGCTGCTTCATAACTGCTGTCTCTGGCGAGCCTGCAGGCTCGCCAGAAACACGGGGCATCAAGCTCCATTCAGAGCTTGATAGATAGGCCCCATTGTTTATTGTATATACACTGTGTGAGATGTTGACTGATAGTCTTATAGTTGGTTCTGTATTGATCTCTTAAATCTCATCTTCTTTTGCTGTCAGGTTAGATAAATAAATATATTTTTTGGTCAGTGAGAATTCATCTTCCTGCTGTGTTAAACTTTGCTCCCTTTTCTCTCCAACCACCTTTTCAAACTGTAAATACTGAACTCATGACTCCAATACTGTGATCCTTCATTTGCTGGACCTTTTTGTTGATTTAAGGAGTGGGCTGCATATTAGTGATGATAAACCTGCTATGTGGGACTTCACCTAAAGCGTGGTGTGTGATCACTGCTTGGCCTTTTAATAAAAATGGCAATCGGTAAAAGTTTTGCGGCCTACCTTTATGTAAGAGCGATTCTGTCTCCACTTCAATGTGTACTGCTCTTCATGCGGTAGTGTAGTTGTTTACCTTTGTGCTCCACTAAGAGCTGGTTGCTTTAATTCGTTACGGAGCAGGCAGCATGACTTGTCCTGGCCGTTGTGATGTCTCCTGGTATTTCTTCAGATGCGGCGGCCTGTAATGTCTCCATCCGGCAGCTCCTTGTCCCAATGTTGCCTCACATGTGAAGGCTGGTGCCTGCTATACTTTGTGCAGTTATTTATAGCACTTTTAAACTTGTCGGGAAGAGTCTGCATTGATCTCACACAGAAAGGGCACGGAAGCCATCTTCTAGGCTTGAAGACTCTGCCCCTCGATACCGCTCAATAGCGCAAAACTCATAATCTAGGTGCAAGACAGCAAATATTTTTATTCCGGTAAGCCTTATATAGCAGTGGGCATATATATATATATATATATATATATATATATATTTTATTTATTTTTTTGGTAATATTGCACTATACACTTTAGTTTTTTTATACCACTTTTTCTTTTGTTTTGCATACAGTGGATACTTAATACAGACACTAGTCACATTACATCTGGATTCCATTCTTTAAACTAATATAGACATTTTTGAAACACGGTTTTTCAAGATATTTTTATATTTTTATTTTTTTATTTATTTTTTCATTGGACATCTTCTGTTGGGACTTACTATAATTTTGGAAGGACACTTTTTTTCTATATCACACCAAAGATTTCTCTTTTGTGTTACAATTAACTACATTCTCTGGTACCATGGCCCCTTTTTTTCCCAGACTAATGTTTTATGTATGTAGATAGATAGATAGATAGATAGATAGATAGATAGATAGATAGATAGATAATATATCCTTTGTGAATAGTGCAGCACTTTTATCCATATCTGTGTAAATTGTTTTTATTGTATGTAATAAGTAATTTTCTGTTTCTATACTTATATATAAGATCACACTTTTGCTTTCATAGTGCTTCCTATTTTTCTATACATTAAAGAACTTGAGATCTGGTTAGGAGATCTGACTTATTGGGAAGCTTGTGTGTATGGCGCTGAATACTTTTTTTTGTAGTTAACTGCCTAGATCACTGGAGACTGTGCAGCTGGCTGTGAGTGCTATTGAGCACCCAGGGCTGTGCATTTTGCAGGGTCATGGGATGTGTTTAAGAGTGCAGTCCATTTCCGTGTTTTGTATGTGTCTTGGGAGATTATATAGGGCCTGTGCACCCTTGTGTGGTTTCCAGTTTATGTGAATGAAAGCTGCATTGTTTGTTTGTGGATAGGGACCCAAGAGGGAAGAGACCTTGAAGTGGGTTCTGGGCTTTACCCTTTTGACCAGATGCGGTAACTAACTCTTCCATTTTCAGATCTCTGGTTAATTTTCATAAAGTGCCCCAAATGCACCGAAAATAGAGGGCCTTTTAGTTTTTTTTCCCATAAAAAACAACTGCACTAGGCAGTTTCTAGGGTTTAAAAGTGAGCGTGTATGGGGTGTTAGAAAATAAAAAGGCACTGAAAGTGCCATTGCATTGCTGTCTATATTCCCAGTAAATATATATGTTTATGTTTAAATACATATATATTTATGTGTTAATATGTATATACACAGATTAACACATAAATATATATGTATATACACATAATAACACATAAATATATATGTATATACACATAGTAACACATAAATATATATGTATATACACATAATAACACAGAAATATATATGTATATACACATAGTAACACATAAATATATATGTATATACACATAATAACACATAAATATATATGTATATACACATACTAACACATAAATATATATGTATATAAACATAATAACACATACATATATATGTATATACACAGATTAACACATAAATATATATGTATATACACATACTAACACATAAATATATATGTATATACACATACTAACACATAAATATATATGTATATACACATAGTAACACATAAATATATATGTATATACACATAGTATAAATATATATGTATATACACATAGTAACACATAAATATATATGTATATACACATAGTAACACATAAATATAAATGTATATACACATAGTAACACATACATATATATGTATATACACATAGTAACCCATAAATATATATGAATATACACATAGTAACACATAACTATATATGTATATACACATAATAACACATAAATATATATGTATATACACATACTAACACATAAATATATATGTATATACACATACTGACATAAATATATATGTATATACACACAGTAACACATAAATATATATGTATATACACATAGTAACACATAAATATATATGTATATACACATAGTAACACATAAATATATATGTATATACACATAATAACACATAAATATATATGTATATACACACAGTAACACATAAATATATATCTATATACACATAGTAACACATAAATATATATGTATATACACATAATAACACATAAATATATATGTATATACACATAATAACACATAAATATATATGTATATACACATAGTAACACATAAATATATATGTATATACACATAGTAACACATAAAAATATATGTATATACACATAATAACACATAAATATATATGTATATACACATAGTAACACATAAATATATATGTATATACACATAGTAACACATAAATATATATGTATATACACATAGTAACACATAAATATATATGTATATACACATATTAACACATAAATATATATGTATATACACATAGTAACACATAAATATATATGTATATACACATAGTAACACATAAATATATATGTATATACACATACTAACACATAAATATATATGTATATACACAATCTAACACATAAATATATATGCATATACACATACTAACACATAAATATATCTGTATATACACATAGTAACACATAAATATATAGGTATATACACATAATAACACATAAATATATATGTATATACACATAGTAACACATAAATATATCTGTATATACACATAGTAACACATAAATATATATGTATATACACATAATAACACATAAATATATATGTATATACACATAGTAACACATAAATATATATGTATATGCACATACTAACACATAAATATATATGTATATACACATACTAACACATAAATATATCTGTATACACACATACTAACACATAAATGTATATGTATATACACATACTAACACATAAATATATATGTATATACACATAGTAACACATAAATATATATGTATATACACATAATAACACATAAATATATATGTATATACACATAGTAACACATAAATATATCTGTATATACACATAATAACATATAAATATATATATGTATATACACATAATAACACATAAATATATATGTATATACACATACTAACACATAAATATATATGTATATACACATAATAACACATAAATATATATGTATATACACATAATAACACATAAATATATATGTATATACACATAATAACACATAAATATATATGTATATACACATAGTAACACATAAATATATATGTATATACACATAATAACACATAAATATATATGTATATACACATAATAACACATAAATATATATGTATATACACATAATAACACATAAATATATATGTATATACACATAGTAACACATAAATATATATGTATATACACATAATAACACATAAATATATATGTATATACACATAATAACACATAAATATATATGTATATACACATAGTAACACATAAGTATATATGTATATACACATACTAACACATAAATATATATGTATATAGACATAATAACACATAAATATATATGTATATACACAGATTAACACATAAATATATATGTATATACACATAGTAACACATAAGTATATATGTATATACACATACTAACACATAAATATATCTGTATATACACATAATAACACATAAATATATATGTATATACACATAATAACACATAAATATATATGTATATACACATAATAACACATAAATATATATGTATATACACATAGTAACACATAAATATATATGTATATACACATAATAACACATAAATATATATGTATATACACATAGTAACACATAAGTATATATGTATATACACAAACTAACACATAAATATATATGTATATAGACATAATAACACATAAATATATATGTATATACACAGATTAACACATAAATATATATGTATATACACATAATAACACATAAGTATATATGTATATACACATACTAACACATAAATATATATGTATATACACATACTAACACATAAATATATATGTATATACACATAATAACACATAAATATATATGTATATACACAGATTAACACATAAATATATATGTATATACACATAGTAACACATAAGTATATATGTATATACACATACTAACACATAAATATATATGTATATACACATAATAACACATAAATATATCTGTATATACACATAATAACACATAAATATATATGTATATAAACATAGTAACACATAAATATATATGTATATACACACAGTAACACATAAATATATAGGTATATACACATAGTAACACATAAATATATATGTATATAAACATAGTAACACATAAATATATCTGTATATACACATAATAACACATAGATATATATGTATATACACATCATAACACATAAATATTTATATATACACATAGTAACACATAAATATATATGTATATACACATAGTAACACATAAATATATATGTATATACACATACTAACACATAAATATATATGTATATACACATACTAACACATAAATATATATTTATATACACATAGTAACACATAAATATATATGTATATACACATACTAACACATAAATATATATTTATATACACATACTAACACAGAAATATATATTTATATACACATAGTAACACATAAATATATATGTATATACACATAGTAACACATAAATATATATGTATATACACATACTAACACATAAATATATATGTATATACACATACTAACACATAAATATATATTTATATACACATAGTAACACATAAATATATATGTATATACACATACTAACACATAAATATATATTTATATACACATACTAACACATAAATATATATTTATATACACATAGTAACACATAAATATATATATGTATATACACATACTAACACATAAATATATATGTATATACACAGATTAACACATAAATATATATGTATATACACATAGTAACACATAAATATATATGTATATACACATACTAACACATAAATATATATGTATATACACATACTAACACATAAATATATATGTATATACACATAATAACACATAAATATATATGTATACACACATAGTAACACATAAATATATATGTATATACACATATTACATAGTAACATAGTAACATAGTAACATAGTAGATGAGGTTGAAAAAAGACTGAAGTCCATCGAGTTCAACCTATACAAATCTAAAATACTTACAAAAAGCTCCAGTTAAGCTTAAATAACCCCATTAAAATGTGACCCATTTAATACTAGCAATCATATCCATGAATTTTGTTTATATACAGAAATTTATCCAGACTATTTTTAAATGTATCTATGGTATTGGCATTCACTACCTCCTTTGCTAATGAGTTCCACAATTTTATTGCTCTTACAGTGAAAAAACGTTTCCGTTGCAGGAGATTAAATCTCCTTTCCTCCAACCTTAAATTATGACCTCTTGTCAGAACCAATTTTCTTGGAATAAAAAGAGCTTCTGCCATCTCTGTATATGGGCCTTGAATATATTTATATAAAGTAATCATGTCACCTCTCAAGCGCCTTTTTTCTAAAGAGAACAGACCCAGTTTGGCTAGCCTCTCCTCATAGGTTAATTTCTCCAATCCCCTTATTAGCTTTGTGGCCCTTCTCTGAACTTTTTCTAGTTCTGCAATATTGTTACAAACTGCTGTTTGTAACTGGCCCTTTAAATGAAAAATTGCCCCTGCTTCCCTGGATTTTGGAGAAGCCTATTTGCCAGCCTCCTTCCACATGACTATGGCCCCTGGAAGATTGTGCCCCTGAGGACATATTGACTTTTGTTGGGTGTGTGTGGCCCTTTAAGAACCATCTGGGGACATATTGTGACTTTAATGAACAATGCCCCTTTAAGACTATGTCCCCAGACCTGTGAAATGACTTGTCCCTGGCTTTCTCCCACTTGGTTCAGTTTCATTGTGTGCCATTAAGAGTTAAATTTTGTTCAGCTTCAAGAAACCTATTCTAAATACAAGTCTGCTGGGATTAGCTCTAATTAGGTTTAGTGATCAACTTTCCCATTGTCTAATCAGACTTCTAGTAGTGATAAGGTGGACTGCATTGTTTTAGTGTGTGTAATGTTATCTGCTGAAGTAAATGTTGTGGCCTGTCAAAGGGAGTGTCTCTATCTAATATCAAATGTGTGATGGGGGATTTTATGCCTCCCCCTGAGAGTGTCCTGTTTGCATGTAACCTGAATAAAAGCAGGCTGTGTGCTCCAGCACATGAGACCTATTTTTCTGTCCCTCTAACTTGCAGCTTTGACTCATGTTTGTAGGGGACAGCTTCAGCTAATATCACTACAGGGATTGCTGACTATGGTGCTGATGATTCTTTGGTGAGCGCTAGGAGCATCCTTTTCTACGGTCCAACTTCCAGCCAGCCTGGAGGCAACCGTAACATTTGGCGGCAGCGGTGGGATTGGCGTCCTAGCGCAAGGAGCAGCACCACAACAGCACTGGTATCGTAGGAAAGTTATTGAGGGCAACGCTAGCCACTGCACAGCGTCCCCTACCTACAGCAGCATGGAGCTGACAAGATACTGGTCAGAACCCTGTGAAGAGCACCTCAACCTGATCCGTCGCTATGAGGGCGCGGATTTCGTTCCAGAGGTAAAGAGGCGGCTAGTCCGATATGGTCCAGACCCTGCGCAGGAGGTAGTCAGTCGCCTCATCCGGGAATTGGCTACTGAGAACGAAGCAGCACGAGCCTTTGAGCGCCAACTGTGGAGTTTGAGGGTATGGACACCTGGTCTCTCTCCCCAGCCGCAGCATGTTCCACAGGGAGAGGAGAGCAGCGACCTCCCTCCCCAGCGGCAGTATACCGTGCAGAGGGAAGAGACAACCAGTCCCCTTCCTCAGCCAGAGATACCAGAGGCAGCAGGCCTCATAGACTGGTCCTGGGAGGACCCCCAGCAGGCAGGTGGAGATGGGACCGCAGTCTCTCTACCGGCCCTACAGGGATGCTGGGCAGGCGGCCCAGATCCCCAGCGACAGACCCAGCTACAGGGAGGGGAGAGCATCGACCTCCCTCCCCAGCCGGAGTGTGCCTTCCAGGGAGAGGAGACAACCGGTCTCTCTCCCCAGCCGCAGCATGTTCCACAGGAAGCGGAGAGCATCGACCTCCCTTCCCAACGGCCACCGGAGTATCAGGAGGAGGAGGTAAGCCAATCTCCCCCTCCCCAGCTAACTCCTAACTTGGGCCCAGGGTTAACAGTGGAGATGTTAACCCCCACCTGACCCCCACGTTCCCTTTGCCACCGGGCAGGACTATGCCCCAATTCCCCCAGCAGAAGAGCTGGCATCAGAACAGAGCGCTGCTGGCCTCTGCCCCCCCAAGTACCATCAGCTATTTGCCCAGCTGCGCCAGGAAGGCCGAGGATGCTGCACTTTCATCCTGCAACCTGGAACTTACAGGCCAGTACTACGTATTGTGGGGGGGGCTACTTTGCTGCTAGCGATTATTTGTGGGTGGGTTGCGAGACTAACTTGGGCACTGACCGGCAGAAGGTCAGGTGCCTGGTTAGTCTCCCTCCAAAAGGGGAGATATGTTACAAACCTGCTGTTTGTAACTGGCCCTTTAAATGAAAAATTGCCCTGCTTACCCTGGATTTTGGAGAAGCCTATTTGCCAGCCTCCTTCCACATGACTATGGCCCCTGGAAGATTGTGCCCCTGAGGACATATTGACTTTTGTTGGGTGTGTGTGGCCCTTTAAGAACCATCTGGGGACATATTGTGACTTTAATGAACAATGCCCCTTTAAGACTATGTCCCCCAGACCTGTGAAATGACTTGTCCCTGGCTTTCTCCCACTTGGTTCAGTTTCATTGTGTGCCATTAAGAGTTAAATTTTGTTCAGCTTCAAGAAACCTATTCTAAATACAAGTCTGCTGGGATTAGCTCTAATTAGGTTTAGTGATCAACTTTCCCATTGTCTAATCAGACTTCTAGTAGTGATAAGGTGGACTGCATTGTTTTAGTGTGTGTAATGTTATCTGCTGAAGTAAATGTTGTGGCCTGTCAAAGGGAGTGTCTCTATCTAATATCAAATGTGTGATGGGGGATTTTATGCCTCCCCCTGAGAGTGTCCTGTTTGCATGTAACCTGAATAAAAGCAGGCTGTGTGCTCCAGCACATGAGACCTATTTTTCTGTCCCTCTAACTTGCAGCTTTGACTCATGTTTGTAGGGGACAGCTTCAGCTAATATCACTACAGGGATTGCTGACTATGGTGCTGATGATTCTTTGGTGAGCGCTAGGAGCATCCTTTTCTACGGTCCAACTTCCAGCCAGCCTGGAGGCAACCGTAACATTTCTTTTTTAGCAATCGGTCCCCAGAACTGCACTCCAAACTCAAGGTGAGGTCTTACCAGGGCTTTATATAATGACAGAATTATGCTTTCGTCCCTTGAATCAATGCCTCTTTTAATACATGCTAGTATCTTATTAGCCTTTGAAGCCGCTGCCCTGCATTGTGCACTCATCTTTAGCTTGTTATCTATTACTACTCCCAAATCCCTTTCCTCCTGTGTTTGGGCTAAGGTCTTGTCCCATTTAAAAAATACATAGCCTGCTTATTTTTACTTCCAAAATGTAGAACCTTACATTTTTCTGTATTAAATCTCATTTTCCATTCACTTGCCCCATAGTTCTAATTTTAGCAAATCCCTTTGCAAAGAGAGTTCATCCTGCTCTGACCTATGACCTTACTTAACTTAGTATCATCTGCAAAAATAGAGATGTCGCTATTTAATCCTTGCTCCAAGTCATTTATAAAAATATTAAAAAGAACAGGGCCCAGTACTGATCCCTGGGGGACGCCACTGATTACCTTTGTCCAATCTGAGTATGATCCATTTACTGCTACTCGTTGCTCCCTATCTTTTATCCAGTTATTTATCCATGAGCTAACATTTTCAGCTATTCCCAGTCCCTTAATTTTGTGCATTAATCTCTCATGTGGCACTGTATCAAATGCCTTTGCAAAATCTAAGTATATCACATCAACTGATTCCCCTTTATCTATATTTTTACTTACTTCCTCGTAGAATCTAATTAGATTAGTTTGACATGATCTATTTTTCCTAAAGCCATGCTGATTAGAACTCATAATCTTGTTTACACGAATATGCTCATCAATATAATCCCTTATAATCCCTTCAAATATCTTCCCCACTATTGATGTCAGACTAACTGGTCTATAGCTTCCTGGATCATCCCTGCTTCCCTTTTTGAAGAGTGGCACCACATCAGCTTTACGCCAATCCTGGGGTACCATGCCTGAGGATAATGAGTCTTGAAAAATTAAGAGTAAAGGTTTGTCTATAACAGTGCTAAGTTCACTTAACACCCTTGGGTGTATTCCATCTGGGCCTGGAGTTTTATTTACCTTAATATTTTTTAGTTTTTTCCTGATATCCTCTAAACAAAACCCAGTTAGTGGTATGGACTGGCATGTTCTATTCTGTTCCAAAGTATCATTCAATGGTTCCTCTCTTGTGTATACTGAAGAAAAAAAACTGGTTTAGTACCTCAGCCTTCTCCCTGTCATTATTTATCATGCTACCCTCCACACATTTTAATGTACCTATATTATCCTTCTTAGATTTTTTGCTATTTATGTACTTAAAGAACCTTTTAGGGTTAGACTTAGAATCCTTGGCAATTAATTTTTTCATTTTCAATTTTGGCTAATTTGATTGCTTTTTTGCATGCTTTGTTACATTCCTTATAAATATTGTATGCTGAGTCTGTACTATTTTCTTTAATAATTTAAATGCCCTACGTTTTTTCCTAATTTCTTTTAACACATTTATATTTAGCCATAACGGCTTATTTTTTTTTATTTTTATTTTTATAACCATATGGTATGTATTGATATGTATATTTATTTAACAAATTTTTAAATATTTTCCATTTATCCTCTGTATTTGTATTAGAAAATACATTGTCCCAATTTATATTATTTAATGATTTCCTTAAATCGTTGAATTTTGCTTTCTTGAAATTAAAAGTCTTAGTTAAACCTTTAAAACACTGCTTATGAAAAGAGATTTCAAATGTGACCATGTTATGATCACTGTTACCCAATGTTCTTTAACTTCTATGTTTGATATTATAATCTGTATTGTTTGATAGCACTAAATCCAATATAGCTTTACTCCTAGTTGGCTCCTCTATTAATTGTGACAAGAAGTTATCCCTGAGAACATTTAAAAATCTATCCCCTTAGCTGAATTACTAGTTTCATTGGCCCAGTTTATATCAGGGTAGTTAAAATCTCCCATAATTACAACACTGTTATTAGCAGCCTTACCTATTTGGATTAGTAGTTGAGTTTCCTCCGGGTCACTAATGTTGGGGAGGCTTGTAGCATGTTCCTAGTAATATTTTTTTAGGATTTTTCCCCCCACTCTTTATTTCAACCCACATAAATATATATGTATATACACATAGTAACACATAAATATATCTGTATATTCACATACTAACACATAAATATATATGTATATACACATAGTAACACCATAAATATATATGTATATACACATACTAACACATAAATATATATGTATATACACATACTAACACATAAATATATATATGTATATACACATACTAACACATAAATATATATGTATATACACATACTAACACATAAATATATATTTATATACACATAGTAACACATAAATATATATGTATATACACATAATAACACATAAATATATATTTATATACACATAGTAACACATAAATATATATGTATATACACAGATTAACACATAAATATATATGTATATACACATACTAACACATAAATATATATACACATAGTAACACATAAATATATATGTATATACACATAATAACACATAAATATATATGTATATACACATAATAACACATAAATATATATATGTATATACACAGATTAACACATAAATATATATGTATATACACATACTAACACATAAATATATATTTATATACACATAGTAACACATAAATATATATGTATATACACAGATTAACACATAAATATATATGTATATACACATACTAACACATAAATATATATTTATATACACACAGTAACACATAAATATATATGTATATACACAGATTAACACATAAATATGTATGTATATACACACAGTAACACATAAATATATATGTATATACACACAGTAACACATAAATATATATGTATATACACATAACACATAAATATATATGTATATACACATAATAACACATAAATATATATGTATATACACATAGTAACACATAAATATATATGTATATACACATAATAACACATAAATATATATGTATATACACATACTAACACATAAATATATATGTATATACACAGATTAACACATAAATATATATGTATATACACATACTAACACATAAATATATATGTATATACACATACTAACACATAAATATATATGTATATACACATACTAACACATAAATATATATGTATATACACATAGTAACACATAAATATATATGTATATACACATAGTAACACATAAATATATATGTATATACACATAGTAACACATAAATATATATGTATATACACATAGTAACACATAAATATATATGTATATATACATAGTAACACATAAATATATATGTATATACACATAGTAACACATAAATATATATGTATATACACATAGTAACACATAAATATATATGTATATACACATACTAACACATAAATATATATGTATATACACATAGTAACACATAAATATATATGTATATACACATAGTAACACATAAATATATATGTATATACACATACTAACACATAAATATATATGTATATACACACAGTAACACATAAATATATATGTATATACACATAGTAACACATAAATATATATGTATATACACATAGTAACACATAAATATATATGTATATACACATAGTAACACATAAATATATATGTATATACACACAGTAACACATAAATATATATGTATATACACATATAACACATAAATATATATGTATATACACATAATAACACATAAATATATATGTATATACACATAGTAACACATAAATATATATGTATATACACATAGTAACACATAAATATATATGTATATACACATAGTAACACATAAATATATATGTATATACACATAGTAACACATAAATATATATGTATATACACATAGTAACACATAAATATATATGTATATACACATAGTAACACACAAATATATATGTATATACACATAGTAACACATAAATATATATGTATATACACATAGTAACACATAAATATATATGTATATACACATAGTAACACATAAATATATATGTATATACACATATAACACATAAATATATATGTATATACACATACTAACACATAAATATATATGTATATACACATACTAACACATAAATATATATGTATATACACATACTAACACATAAATATATATGTATATACACATAGTAACACATAAATATATATGTATATACACATAGTAACACATAAATATATATGTATATACACATAGTAACACATAAATATATATGTATATACACATAATAACACATAAATATATATGTATATACACATAGTAACACATAAATATATATGTATATACACATATTAACACATAAATATATATGTATATACACATACTAACACATAAATATATATGTATATACACATACTAACACATAAATATATATGTATATACACATACTAACACATAAATATATATGTATATACACATAATAACACATAAATATATATGTATATACACATAGTAACACATAAATATATATGTATATACACATAGTAACACATAAATATATATGTATATACACATAGTAACACATAAATATATATGTATATACACATAATAACACATAAATATATATGTATATACACATAATAACACATAAATATATATGTATATACACATAATAACACATAAATATATATGTATATACACATAATAACACATAAATATATATGTATATACACATAATAACACATAAATATATATGTATATACACATAGTAACACATAAATATATATGTATATACACATAGTAACACATAAATATATATGTATATACACATAATAACACATAAATATATATGTATATACACATAATAACACATAAATATATATGTATATACACATAGTAACACATAAATATATATGTATATACACATATAACACATAAATATATATGTATATACACATAATAACACATAAATATATATGTATATACACATAATAACACATAAATATATATGTATATACACATAATAACACATAAGTATATATGTATATACACATACTAACACATAAATATATATGTATATAGACATAATAACACATAAATATATATGTATATACACAGATTAACACATAAATATATATGTATATACACATAGTAACACATAAGTATATATGTATATACACATACTAACACATAAATATATCTGTATATACACATAATAACACATAAATATATATGTATATACACATAATAACACATAAATATATATGTATATACACATAATAACACATAAATATATATGTATATACACATAGTAACACATAAATATATATGTATATACACATAATAACACATAAATATATATGTATATACACATAGTAACACATAAGTATATATGTATATACACATACTAACACATAAATATATATGTATATAGACATATTAACACATAAATATATATGTATATACACAGATTAACACATAAATATATATGTATATACACATAATAACACATAAGTATATATGTATATACACATACTAACACATAAATATATATGTATATACACATACTAACACATAAATATATATGTATATACACATAATAACACATAAATATATATGTATATACACAGATTAACACATAAATATATATGTATATACACATAGTAACACATAAGTATATATGTATATACACATACTAACACATAAATATATATGTATATACACATAATAACACATAAATATATCTGTATATACACATAATAACACATAAATATATATGTATATAAACATAGTAACACATAAATATATATGTATATACACACAGTAACACATAAATATATAGGTATATACACATAGTAACACATAAATATATATGTATATAAACATAGTAACACATAAATATATCTGTATATACACATAATAACACATAGATATATATGTATATACACATCATAACACATAAATATTTATATATACACATAGTAACACATAAATATATATGTATATACACATAGTAACACATAAATATATATGTATATACACATACTAACACATAAATATATATGTATATACACATACTAACACATAAATATATATTTATATACACATAGTAACACATAAATATATATGTATATACACATACTAACACATAAATATATATTTATATACACATACTAACACAGAAATATATATTTATATACACATAGTAACACATAAATATATATGTATATACACATAGTAACACATAAATATATATGTATATACACATACTAACACATAAATATATATGTATATACACATACTAACACATAAATATATATTTATATACACATAGTAACACATAAATATATATGTATATACACATACTAACACATAAATATATATTTATATACACATACTAACACATAAATATATATTTATATACACATAGTAACACATAAATATATATATGTATATACACATACTAACACATAAATATATATGTATATACACAGATTAACACATAAATATATATGTATATACACATAGTAACACATAAATATATATGTATATACACATACTAACACATAAATATATATGTATATACACATACTAACACATAAATATATATGTATATACACATAATAACACATAAATATATATGTATACACACATAGTAACACATAAATATATATGTATATACACATATTACATAGTAACATAGTAACATAGTAACATAGTAGATGAGGTTGAAAAAAGACTGAAGTCCATCGAGTTCAACCTATACAAATCTAAAATACTTACAAAAAGCTCCAGTTAAGCTTAAATAACCCCATTAAAATGTGACCCATTTAATACTAGCAATCATATCCATGAATTTTGTTTATATACAGAAATTTATCCAGACTATTTTTAAATGTATCTATGGTATTGGCATTCACTACCTCCTTTGCTAATGAGTTCCACAATTTTATTGCTCTTACAGTGAAAAAACGTTTCCGTTGCAGGAGATTAAATCTCCTTTCCTCCAACCTTAAATTATGACCTCTTGTCAGAACCAATTTTCTTGGAATAAAAAGAGCTTCTGCCATCTCTGTATATGGGCCTTGAATATATTTATATAAAGTAATCATGTCACCTCTCAAGCGCCTTTTTTCTAAAGAGAACAGACCCAGTTTGGCTAGCCTCTCCTCATAGGTTAATTTCTCCAATCCCCTTATTAGCTTTGTGGCCCTTCTCTGAACTTTTTCTAGTTCTGCAATATTGTTACAAACTGCTGTTTGTAACTGGCCCTTTAAATGAAAAATTGCCCTGCTTCCCTGGATTTTGGAGAAGCCTATTTGCCAGCCTCCTTCCACATGACTATGGCCCCTGGAAGATTGTGCCCCTGAGGACATATTGACTTTTGTTGGGTGTGTGTGGCCCTTTAAGAACCATCTGGGGACATATTGTGACTTTAATGAACAATGCCCCTTTAAGACTATGTCCCCAGACCTGTGAAATGACTTGTCCCTGGCTTTCTCCCACTTGGTTCAGTTTCATTGTGTGCCATTAAGAGTTAAATTTTGTTCAGCTTCAAGAAACCTATTCTAAATACAAGTCTGCTGGGATTAGCTCTAATTAGGTTTAGTGATCAACTTTCCCATTGTCTAATCAGACTTCTAGTAGTGATAAGGTGGACTGCATTGTTTTAGTGTGTGTAATGTTATCTGCTGAAGTAAATGTTGTGGCCTGTCAAAGGGAGTGTCTCTATCTAATATCAAATGTGTGATGGGGGATTTTATGCCTCCCCCTGAGAGTGTCCTGTTTGCATGTAACCTGAATAAAAGCAGGCTGTGTGCTCCAGCACATGAGACCTATTTTTCTGTCCCTCTAACTTGCAGCTTTGACTCATGTTTGTAGGGGACAGCTTCAGCTAATATCACTACAGGGATTGCTGACTATGGTGCTGATGATTCTTTGGTGAGCGCTAGGAGCATCCTTTTCTACGGTCCAACTTCCAGCCAGCCTGGAGGCAACCGTAACATTTGGCGGCAGCGGTGGGATTGGCGTCCTAGCGCAAGGAGCAGCACCACAACAGCACTGGTATCGTAGGAAAGTTATTGAGGGCAACGCTAGCCACTGCACAGCGTCCCTACCTACAGCAGCATGGAGCTGACAAGATACTGGTCAGAACCCTGTGAAGAGCACCTCAACCTGATCCGTCGCTATGAGGGCGCGGATTTCGTTCCAGAGGTAAAGAGGCGGCTAGTCCGATATGGTCCAGACCCTGCGCAGGAGGTAGTCAGTCGCCTCATCCGGGAATTGGCTACTGAGAACGAAGCAGCACGAGCCTTTGAGCGCCAACTGTGGAGTTTGAGGGTATGGACACCTGGTCTCTCTCCCCAGCCGCAGCATGTTCCACAGGGAGAGGAGAGCAGCGACCTCCCTCCCCAGCGGCAGTATACCGTGCAGAGGGAAGAGACAACCAGTCCCCTTCCTCAGCCAGAGATACCAGAGGCAGCAGGCCTCATAGACTGGTCCTGGGAGGACCCCCAGCAGGCAGGTGGAGATGGGACCGCAGTCTCTCTACCGGCCCTACAGGGATGCTGGGCAGGCGGCCCAGATCCCCAGCGACAGACCCAGCTACAGGGAGGGGAGAGCATCGACCTCCCTCCCCAGCCGGAGTGTGCCTTCCAGGGAGAGGAGACAACCGGTCTCTCTCCCCAGCCGCAGCATGTTCCACAGGAAGCGGAGAGCATCGACCTCCCTTCCCAACGGCCACCGGAGTATCAGGAGGAGGAGGTAAGCCAATCTCCCCCTCCCCAGCTAACTCCTAACTTGGGCCCAGGGTTAACAGTGGAGATGTTAACCCCCACTGACCCCCACGTTCCCTTTGCCACCGGGCAGGACTATGCCCCAATTCCCCCAGCAGAAGAGCTGGCATCAGAACAGAGCGCTGCTGGCCTCTGCCCCCCAAGTACCATCAGCTATTTGCCCAGCTGCGCCAGGAAGGCCGAGGATGCTGCACTTTCATCCTGCAACCTGGAACTTACAGGCCAGTACTACGTATTGTGGGGGGGCTACTTTGCTGCTAGCGATTATTTGTGGGTGGGTTGCGAGACTAACTTGGGCACTGACCGGCAGAAGGTCAGGTGCCTGGTTAGTCTCCCTCCAAAAGGGGAGATATGTTACAAACTGCTGTTTGTAACTGGCCCTTTAAATGAAAAATTGCCCTGCTTCCCTGGATTTTGGAGAAGCCTATTTGCCAGCCTCCTTCCACATGACTATGGCCCCTGGAAGATTGTGCCCCTGAGGACATATTGACTTTTGTTGGGTGTGTGTGGCCCTTTAAGAACCATCTGGGGACATATTGTGACTTTAATGAACAATGCCCCTTTAAGACTATGTCCCCAGACCTGTGAAATGACTTGTCCCTGGCTTTCTCCCACTTGGTTCAGTTTCATTGTGTGCCATTAAGAGTTAAATTTTGTTCAGCTTCAAGAAACCTATTCTAAATACAAGTCTGCTGGGATTAGCTCTAATTAGGTTTAGTGATCAACTTTCCCATTGTCTAATCAGACTTCTAGTAGTGATAAGGTGGACTGCATTGTTTTAGTGTGTGTAATGTTATCTGCTGAAGTAAATGTTGTGGCCTGTCAAAGGGAGTGTCTCTATCTAATATCAAATGTGTGATGGGGGATTTTATGCCTCCCCCTGAGAGTGTCCTGTTTGCATGTAACCTGAATAAAAGCAGGCTGTGTGCTCCAGCACATGAGACCTATTTTTCTGTCCCTCTAACTTGCAGCTTTGACTCATGTTTGTAGGGGACAGCTTCAGCTAATATCACTACAGGGATTGCTGACTATGGTGCTGATGATTCTTTGGTGAGCGCTAGGAGCATCCTTTTCTACGGTCCAACTTCCAGCCAGCCTGGAGGCAACCGTAACATTTCTTTTTTAGCAATCGGTCCCCAGAACTGCACTCCAAACTCAAGGTGAGGTCTTACCAGGGCTTTATATAATGACAGAATTATGCTTTCGTCCCTTGAATCAATGCCTCTTTTAATACATGCTAGTATCTTATTAGCCTTTGAAGCCGCTGCCCTGCATTGTGCACTCATCTTTAGCTTGTTATCTATTACTACTCCCAAATCCCTTTCCTCCTGTGTTTGGCTAAGTCTTGTCCCATTTAAAAAATACATAGCCTGCTTATTTTTACTTCCAAAATGTAGAACCTTACATTTTTCTGTATTAAATCTCATTTTCCATTCACTTGCCCATAGTTCTAATTTTAGCAAATCCCTTTGCAAAGAGAGTTCATCCTGCTCTGACCTAATGACCTTACTTAACTTAGTATCATCTGCAAAAATAGAGATGTCGCTATTTAATCCTTGCTCCAAGTCATTTATAAAAATATTAAAAAGAACAGGGCCCAGTACTGATCCCTGGGGGACGCCACTGATTACCTTTGTCCAATCTGAGTATGATCCATTTACTGCTACTCGTTGCTCCCTATCTTTTATCCAGTTATTTATCCATGAGCTAACATTTTCAGCTATTCCCAGTCCCTTAATTTTGTGCATTAATCTCTCATGTGGCACTGTATCAAATGCCTTTGCAAAATCTAAGTATATCACATCAACTGATTCCCCTTTATCTATATTTTTACTTACTTCCTCGTAGAATCTAATTAGATTAGTTTGACATGATCTATTTTTCCTAAAGCCATGCTGATTAGAACTCATAATCTTGTTTACACGAATATGCTCATCAATATAATCCCTTATAATCCCTTCAAATATCTTCCCCACTATTGATGTCAGACTAACTGGTCTATAGCTTCCTGGATCATCCCTGCTTCCCTTTTTGAAGAGTGGCACCACATCAGCTTTACGCCAATCCTGGGGTACCATGCCTGAGGATAATGAGTCTTGAAAAATTAAGAGTAAAGGTTTGTCTATAACAGTGCTAAGTTCACTTAACACCCTTGGGTGTATTCCATCTGGGCCTGGAGTTTTATTTACCTTAATATTTTTTAGTTTTTTCCTGATATCCTCTAAACAAAACCCAGTTAGTGGTATGGACTGGCATGTTCTATTCTGTTCCAAAGTATCATTCAATGGTTCCTCTCTTGTGTATACTGAAGAAAAAAACTGGTTTAGTACCTCAGCCTTCTCCCTGTCATTATTTATCATGCTACCCTCCACACATTTTAATGTACCTATATTATCCTTCTTAGATTTTTTGCTATTTATGTACTTAAAGAACCTTTTAGGGTTAGACTTAGAATCCTTGGCAATTAATTTTTCATTTTCAATTTTGGCTAATTTGATTGCTTTTTTGCATGCTTTGTTACATTCCTTATAAATATTGTATGCTGAGTCTGTACTATTTTCTTTTAATAATTTAAATGCCCTACGTTTTTTCCTAATTTCTTTTAACACATTTATATTTAGCCATAACGGCTTATTTTTTTTATTTTTATTTTTATAACCATATGGTATGTATTGATATGTATATTTATTTAACAAATTTTTAAATATTTTCCATTTATCCTCTGTATTTGTATTAGAAAATACATTGTCCCAATTTATATTATTTAATGATTTCCTTAAATCGTTGAATTTTGCTTTCTTGAAATTAAAAGTCTTAGTTAAACCTTTAAAACACTGCTTATGAAAAGAGATTTCAAATGTGACCATGTTATGATCACTGTTACCCAAATGTTCTTTAACTTCTATGTTTGATATTATATCTGTATTGTTTGATAGCACTAAATCCAATATAGCTTTACTCCTAGTTGGCTCCTCTATTAATTGTGACAAGAAGTTATCCCTGAGAACATTTAAAAATCTATCCCCCTTAGCTGAATTACTAGTTTCATTGGCCCAGTTTATATCAGGGTAGTTAAAATCTCCCATAATTACAACACTGTTATTAGCAGCCTTACCTATTTGGATTAGTAGTTGAGTTTCCTCCGGGTCACTAATGTTGGGAGGCTTGTAGCATGTTCCTAGTAATATTTTTTTAGGATTTTTCCCCCCACTCTTTATTTCAACCCACATAAATATATATGTATATACACATAGTAACACATAAATATATCTGTATATTCACATACTAACACATAAATATATATGTATATACACATAGTAACACATAAATATATATGTATATACACATACTAACACATAAATATATATGTATATACACATACTAACACATAAATATATATATGTATATACACATACTAACACATAAATATATATGTATATACACATACTAACACATAAATATATATTTATATACACATAGTAACACATAAATATATATGTATATACACATAATAACACATAAATATATATTTATATACACATAGTAACACATAAATATATATGTATATACACAGATTAACACATAAATATATATGTATATACACATACTAACACATAAATATATATACACATAGTAACACATAAATATATATGTATATACACATAATAACACATAAATATATATGTATATACACATAATAACACATAAATATATATATGTATATACACAGATTAACACATAAATATATATGTATATACACATACTAACACATAAATATATATTTATATACACATAGTAACACATAAATATATATGTATATACACAGATTAACACATAAATATATATGTATATACACATACTAACACATAAATATATATGTATATACACACAGTAACACATAAATATATATGTATATACACAGATTAACACATAAATATGTATGTATATACACACAGTAACACATAAATATATATGTATATACACACAGTAACACATAAATATATCTGTATATACACATAACACATAAATATATATGTATATACACATACTAACACATAAATATATATGTAGATACACATAGTAACACATAAATATATATATGTATATACACATAATAACACATAAATATATATGTATATACACATACTAACACATAAATATATATATATGTATATACACAGATTAACACATAAAAATATATGTATATACACATACTAACACATAAATATATATTTATATACACATAGTAACACATAAATATATATGTATATACACATAATAACACATAAATATATATTTATATACACATAGTAACACATAAATATATATGTATATACACAGATTAACACATAAATATATATGTATATACACATACTAACACATAAATATATATTTATATACACATAGTAACACATAAATATATATGTATATACACATAATAACACATAAATATATATGTATATACACATACTAACACATAAATATATTTATGTATATACACAGATTAACACATAAATATATATGTATATACACATACTAACACATAAATATATATTTATATACACATAGTAACACATAAATATATATGTATATACACAGATTAACACATAAATATATATGTATATACACATACTAACACATAAATATATATGTATATACACACAGTAACACATAAATATATATGTATATACACAGATTAACACATAAATATATATGTATATACACACAGTAACACATAAATATATATGTATATACACATAATAACACATAAATATATATGTATATACACACAGTAACACATAAATATATCTGTATATACACATAACACATAAATATATATGTATATACACATACTAACACATAAATATATATGTATATACACATAGTAACACATAAATATATATGTATATACACATAGTAACACATAAATATATATGTATATACACATAGTAACACATAAATATATATGTATATACACATAGTAACACATAAGTATATATGTATATACACATAGTAACACATAAAAATATATATGTATATACACAGTAACACATAAATATATATGTATATACACAGTAACACATAAATATATATGTATATACACATAGTAACACATAAATATATATGTATATACACACAGTAACACATAAATATATCTGTATATACACATAACACAAATATATATGTATATAAACATAATAACACATAAATATATTTGTATATACACATAGTAACACATAAATATATATGTATATACACATACTAACACATAAATATATATGTATATACACACAGTAACACATAAATATATATGTATATACACATAATAACACATAAATTTATATGTATATACACATAGTAACACATAAATATATATGTATATACACATAATAACACATAAATATATATGTATATACACATAGTAACACATAAATATATATGTATATACACAGATTAACACATAAATATATATGTATATACACATACTAACACATAAATATATATGTATATACACATACTAACACATAAATATATATGTATATACACATACTAACACATAAATATATATGTATATACACATAATAACACATAAATATATATGTATATACACATAGTAACACATAAATATATATGTATATACACATAGTAACACATAAATATATATGTATATACACATAGTAACACATAAATATATATGTATATACACAGATTAACACATAAATATATATGTATATACACACAGTAACACATAAATATATATGTATATACACATAGTAACACATAAATATATATGTATATACACATAGTAACACATAAATATATATGTATATAGACAGATTAACACATAAATATATATGTATATACACACAGTAACACATAAATATATATGTATATACACAGATTAACACATAAATATATATGTATATACACACAGTAACACATAAATATATATGTATATACACATAATAACACATAAATATATATGTATATACACATAGTAACACATAAATATATATGTATATACACAGATTAACACATAAATATATATGTATATACACATAATAACACATAAATATATATGTATATACACATACTAACACATAAATATATATGTATATACACATAATAACACATAAATATATATGTATATACACATGGTAACACATAAATATATATGTATATACACAGTAACACATAAATATATATGTATATACACAGTAACACATAAATATATATGTATATACACACAGTAACACATAAATATATCTGTATATACACATAACACAAATATATATGTATATACACATAATAACACATAAATATATATGTATATACACATAGTAACACATAAATATATATGTATATACACATACTAACATATAAATATATATGTATATACACACAGTAACACATAAATATATATGTATATACACATAAATTTATATGTATATACACATAGTAACACATAAATATATATGTATATACACATAATAACACATAAATATATATGTATATACACATAGTAACACATAAATATATATGTATATACACAGATTAACACATAAATATATATGTATATACACATACTAACACATAAATATATATGTATATACACATAACACATAAATATATATGTATATACACATAGTAACACATAAATATATATGTATATACACATACTAACACATAAATATATATGTATATACACATAATAACACATAAATATATATGTATATACACATACTAACACATAAATATATATGTATATACACATAATAACACATAAATATATATGTATATACACATAGTAACACATAAATATATATGTATATACACATAGTAACACATAAATATATATGTATATACACACAGTAACACATAAATATATATGTATATACACATAGTAACACATAAATATATATGTATATACACATAGTAACACATAAATATATATGTATATACACAGATTAACACATAAATATATATGTATATACACATAATAACACATAAATATATATGTATATACACATAGTAACATAAATATATATGTATATACACATACTAACACATAAATATATATGTATATACACATAATAACACATAAATATATATGTATATACACATAGTAACACATAAATATATATGTATATACACAGATTAACACATAAATATATATGTATATACACATAGTAACACATAAATATATATGTATATACACATAATAACACATAAATATATATGTATATACACATAATAACACATAAATATATATGTATATACACATAGTAACACATAAATATATATGTATATACACATAGTAACACATAAATATATATGTATACACACATAGTAACACATAAATATATATGTATATACACATAGTAACACATAAATATATATGTATATACACATATTAACACATAAATATATATGTATATACACATATTAACACATAAATATATATGTATATACACATAATAACACATAAATATATATGTATACACACATACTAACACATAAATATATATGTATATACACATACTAACACATAAACATATATGTATATACACATACTAACACATAAATATAAATGTATATACACATAGTAACACATAAATATATATTTATATACACATAGTAACACATAAATATATCTGTATATACACATAATAACACATAAATATATATGTATATACACATAGTAACACATAAATATATATGTATATACACATAGTAACACATAAATATATATGTATATATACATAGTAACACATAAATATATATGTATATACACATGGTAACACATAAATATATATGTATATACACATAATAACACATAAATATATATGTATATACACATACTAACACATAAATATATATGTATATACACATAGTAACACATAAATATATATGTATATACACATAATAACACATAACTATATATATGTATATACACAGATTAACACATAAATATATATGTATATACACATACTAACACATAAATATATATGTATATACACATAGTAACACATAAATATATCTGTATATACACATAATATCACATAAATATATATGTATATACACATAGTAACACATAAATATATATGTATATACACATAGTAACACATAAATATATATGTATATATACATAGTAACACATAAATATATATGTATATACACATAGTAACACATAAATATATATGTATATACACATAGTAACACATAAATATATATGTATATATACATAGTAACACATAAATATATATGTATATACACATGGTAACACATAAATATATATGTATATACACATAATAACACATAAATATATATGTATATACACATAGTAACACATAAATATATATGTATATACACATAATAACACATAACTATATATATGTATATACACAGATTAACACATAAATATATATGTATATACACATACTAACACATAAATATATATGTATATACACATAGTAACACATAAATATATCTGTATATACACATAATAACACATAAATATATATGTATATACACATAGTAACACATAAATATATATGTATATACACATAGTAACACATAAATATATATGTATATATACATAGTAACACATAAATATATATGTATATACACATGGTAACACATAAATATATATGTATATACACATAGTAACACATAAATATATATGTATATACACATAGTAACACATAAATATATATGTATATACACATAGTAACACATAAATATATATGTATATACACATACTAACACATAAATATATATATATACACATAGTAACACATAAATATATATGTATATACACATACTAACACATAAATATATATGTATATACACATATAAACACATAAATATATATGTATATACACATAGTAACACATAAATATATATGTATATACACATAGTAACACATAAATATATATGTATATACACATAGTAACACATACATTTATATGTATATACACATAACACATAAATATATATGTATACACACATACTAACACATAAATATATATGTATATACACATAGTAACACATAAATATATATGTATATACACATAATAACATATAAATATATATGTATATACACATAGTACCACATAAATATATATGTATATACACATAGTACCACATAAATATATATGTATATACACATAGTAACACATAAATATATATATGTATATACACATAACACATAAATATATATGTATATACACATAACACATAAATATATATGTATACACACATACTAACACATAAATATATATGTATATACACATAGTAACACATAAATGTATATGTATATACACATAGTAACACATAAATATATATGTATATACACATAATAACACATAAATATATATGTATATACACATAGTAACACATAAATATATATGTATATACACATAGTAACACATAAATATATATGTATATACACATACTAACACATAAATATATATGTATATACACATAGTAACACATAAATATATATGTATATACTCATACTAACACATAAATATATATGTATATACACATAACACATAAATATATATGTATACACACATACTAACACATAAATATATATATGTATATACACATACTAACACATAAATATATATGTATATACACATAGTAACACATAAATATATATGTATATACACATAGTAACACATAAATATATATGTATATACACATAGTAACACATAAATATATATGTATATACACATAATAACACATAAATATATATGTATATACACATACTAACACATAAATATATATGTATATACACATAGTAACACATAAATATATATGTATATACACATACTAACACATAAATATAGATGTATATACACATAGTAACATATAAATATATCTGTATACACACATACTAACACATAAATATATATGTATATACACAGATTAACACATAAATATATATGTATATACACAGATTAACACATAAATATATATGTATATAATCATGTACATATATCTTTTAATTGCTGCGCTACTTACCCCCTGCGCTGCGCGAGTTCTCATGCTGTGTCTCACACCATTAGAATGAGACTCCCATTTGAAGCACGCTCTTGTGAGTGCAATTCTTCCCAGCAATTGCTGTCAACTTGTAATACCAGCAATGCAGCTTTAGCGTGCGCGGGTATTACTCAATAGAACGCTAACATTGTGTTCACAAATGCAATATTTAGGCCTCCACTTGTAATCTGACCCATAACCATTTAGCACAATATTTTAGAAAAACTTATCACATGAATTATATACAAAAATCCCCACAGAATGATGTTTTTTTTTTAATCATAAGTTAAAGGACTGTAAACAAGCCCATATTTTGCATCTATAACTTTTACAAGACATTGAATCATTTTTCATAAATGTAAAACTGTATAAAAACCTCTAATTGTCTCAGAGATTTAATTGAAAGACTGGAATCTTGCTAAGATTAAACAAATAATAATAAATAGCCGCTGTGTGATATTTGCTCGGTGGGTGCACACTCCTGGACAAACCTCAGTATCCTCTGATGAAAAGAAAAGCTATGTTACAAAAAACGATATCAGGAAAAAGAATTCAATTTGATAATAAATGGGAATTGCATTTTTAAATGATACTCAATGGTACTCAATGATACTCACCTCTTTTTATCAACCTGTCAACTTACCTGCATTCGACGGCACCAATACGCTCGCCTAAGTTCGCCTATTATCGCTGCCGCAGACCTGAATACGTTCTCCAAAATTACCAAAAAAGCTGTCAAAAAGCTGCGCACCAAGTACGGGGCGCTGAGCAGCGGACTGTTGTTAACTAACAGTCATCGATCTCGCTGCTCTTCGGCTTTTTTACAGCTTTATTAGTACCCTGTCACTAAGCACCCACACTATACTACACTGTTTTACCCCCTATACCACCGCTCCCGGAGCCTGCTGCAACTAAATAAAGTGTTTAACCCCTAAACCGCCGCTCCCGGAGGCCACCGCCACCTACATTATACATATTAACCCCTAATCTGCCGCCCCATACATAAAGTTATTAACCCCTATCCTGCCGCTCCCGGACCCCGCCGCAACTAAATTAAGTGTTTAACCCCTAAACTGCCGCTCCCAGAGCCCACTCCCACCTACATTATATTTATTAACCCCTAATCTGCCCCCCCCTACCTAAGTCTAACCCTAACCCCCCTAACTTAAATATAATTTAAATAAATATAAATATATTATTCCTATTTAAAACTAAATACTTACCTATAAAATAAACCCTAAGATAGCTACAATATAACTAATAGTTACATTGTATCTAGCTTAGGGTTTATTTTTATTTTACAGGCAAGTTTGTATTTATTTTAACTAGGTATAATAGTTATTAAATAGTTATTAACTATTTAATAACTACCTAGCTAAAATAAAGACAAAAGTACCTGTAAAATAAAACCTAACCTAAGTTACAATTACACCTAACACTACACTATAATTAAATTAATTACCTACATTAACTACAATTAAATAAAATTAAATAACATTATCTAAAGTACAAAAAACAAACACTAAATTACAGAAAATAATAAAATAATTACAAGTTTTTTAAACTAATTACACCTACTCTAATCCCCCTAATAAAATAAAAAAGCCCCCCAATATAATAAAAAATCCCTACCCTATACTAAATTACAAATAGCCCTTAAAAGGGCCTTTTGCAGGGCATTGCCCCAAAGTAATCAGCTCTTTTACCTGAAAAAAAGTACAATACCCCCCCAACATTAAAACCCACCACCCACACACCCAACCCTACTCTAAAACCCACCCAATCCCGCCTTAATAAAACCTAATACTAACCTCTTGAAGATCACCCTACCTTGAGAAGTCTTCACCCAACCGGGCCAAAGTCCTCAACGAAGCCAGGCGATGTGGTCCTCCAGACGGGCACAAGTCTTCATCCAAGCCGGGCAGAAGAGGTCCTCCAGACAGGCAGAAGTCTTCATTCAGACGGCATCTTCTATCTTCATCCATCCAGCGCGGAGCAGCTCTATCTTCAAGACATCCGACACGGAGCATCCTCTTCCATCGACAGCGACTGTAGAATGAAGGTTCCTTTAAGTGACGTCATCCAAGGTGGCGTCCCTTCAATTCCGATTGGCTGATAGAATTCTATCAGTCAATCGGAATTAATGTAGGAAAAATCCTATTGGTTGATGCAATCAGCCAATAGGATTGAAGTTCAATCCTATTGGCTGATCCAATCAGCCAATAGAATGCAAGCTCAATCCTATTGGCTGATTGGATCAGCCAATAGGATTGAACTTCAATACTATTGGCCGATTGCATCAGCCAATAGGATTTTTACTACCTTAATTCCGATTGGCTGATAGAATTCTATCAGCAAATCGGAATTAAAGGGACGCCATCTTGGTTGACGTCACTTAAAGGAACCTTCATTCTACAGTCGCCGTCGATGGAAGAGGATGCTCCGCATCAGATTTCTTGAAGATGGAGCTGCTCCGCGCCGGATGGATGAAGATAGAAGATGCCGTCTGGATGAAGACTTCTGCCCGTCTGGAGGAACTCTTCTGCCCAGCTTGGATGAAGACTTCTGCTGTCTGGAGGACCACTTCGCCTGGCTTCGTTGAGGACTTCGGTCTAGTTGGGTGAAGACTTCTCAAGGTAGGGTGATCTTCAAGGGAATTGGGTTTTATTAAGGGGGGGTTGGGTGGGTTTTAGAGTAGGGTTGGTTGTGTGGGTGGTGGGTTTTAATGTTGGGGGGTATTGTACTTTTTTAAGGTAAAAGAGCTGATTACTTTGGGGCAATTTGTAATTTAGTATAGGGTAGGGCTTTTTATTATTTTGGGGGGCTTTTTTATTTTATTAGGGGGATTAGAGTAGGTGTAATTAGTTTAAAAACTTGTAATTATTTTCTTCTTTTCTGTAATTTAGTGGGGGGGTTTTGTACTTTAGATAATTTTATTTAATTGTAGTTAATGCAGGTAATTAATTTAATTATAGTGTAGTGTTAGGTTAAGTTTTATTTTACAGGTATATTTGTATTTATTTTGACTAGGAAGTTATTAAATAGTTAATAATTATTTAATAACTATTGTACCTAGTTAAAATAAATACAAACTTGCCTGTAAAATAAAAATAAACCCTAAGCTAGATACAATGTAACTATTAGTTATATTGTAGCTATCTTAGGGTTTCTTTTATAGGTAAGTATTTAGTTTTAAATAGGAATAATTTATTTAGATTTATTTAAATTCTATTTAAGTTAGGGTTAGGGTTAGACTTAGGCTTAGGGGTTAATACATTTAATATAGTGGCATCGGTGTAGTGGGGGGCAGATTAGGGGTTAATAAATATAATGTAGGTGGTGGCGGTGTAGGGGGCAGCAGATTAGGGGTTAATACATTTATTAGATTTGTGGCGGGGTCCGGGAGTGGCGGTTTAGGGGTTAATAAATATAATGTAGGTGGCGGTGGGCTCCGGGAGCGGCGGTTTAGGGGTTAAACACTTTATTTAGTTGCGACAGTGTGGGCAGATTAGGGGTGTTTAGACTCGGGGTACATGTTAGGGTGTTAGGTGTAAACGTTACCATAAGAATCAATGGGATATCGGGCAGCAGCGAACATGAGCTTTTGCTGCTTTCAGACTCCCATCGATTCCTATGGCATCCATGGCCTCCAAGGCGGATTGAAAACCAGATACGCTGGGCCGGAAAAGTGCCGAGCGTACCTGCTAGTGTATGGGGAGCCAGTGTAGAGACTGGCAGAGCGGAGCAGCTGATGTAGATCGTCGGCTTAGGTGGATGAGTCTAGCAGAAGCATTCATAATAGATTGGAGGGAGGAGAGGCGGTGTTTTGGAAGGCCAATTAAGAGTAGATTGCAATAATCAATGCGTGACAGGATGAGGGAATGAATAAGTATTTTTGTAGTATTTTGAGTAAGGAAGGGACGAATTCTGGAAATGTTGCGTAGGTGTGACCGGCAGGATTTGGTAAGCGTTTGTATATGTGGGTTGAATGTGAGTTCTGAGTCTAGTGTGACCCCAAGGCAGCGGACCTGAGGTGAGGTGTTGAGAATAGAGTCTCCAACCATCAGAGAAATGTCAGGTGTCGGATGTCTCGAAGAGGGGGGAATAAGAAGCAGCTCAGTTTTGGACAGATTGAGTTGGAGGTAGTGTGAAGACATCCAGGAGAAAATTGCAGAGAGGCAGTCAGAAATCTGGTTGAGTAAAGAGGGAGAGATATCAGGAGAGGAAAGATAGATTTGGGTATCATCAGCATATAGGTTGTACTGGAATCCAAAGGAGGCTATAAGTTTTCCAAGGCAGGATGTATAAAGAGAGAAAAGCAAGGGACCTAAGACAGAGCCTTGCGGTACTCCAAATGAGAGAGGCATAGGATCACAAGATATGTTGTTAAAGGAAACTGAAAACGAGCGGTTTGAAAGATATGATGCAAACCAGGAGAGGGCTGTGTCTCGGATGCCAAATGAATGTAGTATTTTTAGGAGGAGAGGATGGTCAACTGTGTCAAAAGCTGCGGACAGGTCAAGAAGAATTAGTAATGAGTAATGGCCTTTTGCTTTGGCTGATAACAGGTCATTTGTTACTTTAGCAAGAGCGGTTTCTGTTGAGTGTTTAGGGCGGAAACCAGATTGTAGTGGATCAAGTAAGGAGTTAGTTGTGAGAAATTGAGTTAGCCGATTATAGACTAGTCGTTCCAATAATTTTGAAGCAAAGGGAAGTAAGGAGACCGGTCGATTGTTAGAAGGCGTGGAGGGGTCAAGCGAGGGCTTTTTTAGGATTGGTATGATTGACGCATGCTTGAATGTGTCAGGAAATGTGCCAGTAGTGAGGGATTGGTTAAAGAGATGAGTTAGGGTAGGGGTTAGTGAAGCAGAGAGAGGGGGAATAAGTCGTGAAGGAATAGGGTCAAGTGGGCAGGTTGTGAGATGAGCTGAGGATAGGAGTGCAGAGACTTCTTCCTCTGTTACAGGAGGGAAATAGCATAGATTTTTGTTAATAGAAGGGGTGGGTAAGATTGCGGGGTGCGAGGTGCAGATCTCTTTTCTAATGGTGTCAATTTTATTTTTGAAGTGATCAGCAATAATTTGAGCAGTGAGGTTGGTAGTGGGTGGGGGGGCAGGCGGACGTAGAAGGGAGTTAAAGGTTGAGAACAGTTTTCTGGGGTTGGATGCGTGAGATGACACGAGAGAGGAGAAATAGACTTGTTTTGCCAGGCTGAGCGCAGAGTTGTAGGACTTAAGGGTGAATTTATAATGTTGGAAATCAGCAAAGGTGCGTGATTTCCTCCACTGCCGTTCAGCGGCCCGTGAGCATCGCTGAAGATATCTGGTCTGTTTAGTGTGCCACGGTTGCCGTCGAGTGATTGATGTACGTCGAAGAGTGGAGGGTGCAGTTTTGTCAAGTGTTGATTTTAGTGCCAAATTATACTATAGAGTCACGAGGGTTGGACAAGAGAGGGATGAAATGTCAGAGAGCAGAGGACTCAGTTGAGTGGAGAAGTCTGTGAGATCCAAGTCATTTAAATTCCTGTGAGGTAGCAGTTTTTTGGGGGCTTGCAAAGATGTAGCAGGTAGAGTGAGAGAGAAAGTTAATAGATGGTGGTCAGAGAGAGGAAAGGGAAAGTTAAGGGAGTTGGAAACAGCACAGAGATTTGTGAAGACCAGGTCTATGGAGTTGCCTTCACAGTGTGTTGGAGATGTTGTCCACTGGGACAGGCCTAAAGAGGTGGTAAGGGATAGAAGTTTAGAGGCAGCAGGCGTGTTAGGCTTATCAAGGGGTATGTTGATGTCCCCTAAGATGAGAGAGGGGACATTAAAAGAGAGAAAATGTGGAAGCCAGGCTTCAAAGTGGTCCAGAAATTGTGATGCTGGGCATTGCCCTAAAGCAGGGGTGGGCAAGAGGTAGATTGCAGTCTACCAGTAGACCACAAGTGAATTTTGAGGTGACCGCCTGGAAGTTTTCAAAAGTCTGCATAATAAGAGAAATGTTTCTTACACATCTAGATTCAGAGTGAAGAGCCTCGCCACCGTAGATGTATGAGAAATTTTTCTCTTATGCAGACTTTTGAAATCAGCGATGAGTGTATGACGGCGGTATGTGTACTTCAGTATGCGCGATATATAGAGATAGATATATATATATATATATATATATAGAGAGAGATAGATATATATATATATAGAGAGATAGATATATATAGAGAGATAGAGATAGATATATATATAGAGAGATAGATAGATAGAGATATATATATAGAGAGAGAGAGATAGATATATATGTAGAGAGAGAGATAGATATATATAGAGAAAAAGAGAAAGATATATATATATATATATAGAGAGAGAGAGATAGATATATATATAGAGAGAGAGAGATAGATAGATATATATAGAGAGAGTTAGATATATATATAGAGAGAGCGATAGATATATATATATAGATATATATATATATATATATATATATATGGTATATATATATATATAGAGAGAGAGAGAGATAGATATAGAGAGAGCTCGATTATATAGATATATAATATATATATATATATATATATATATATATAGAGAGAGAGAGAGAGAGAGAGAAAGAGAGAGAGAGAGAGAGAGAGAGAGAGAGTGAGTGAGAGATAGATATAGATAAATATATATATATAGATAAATATATATATAGAGATAGATATAGATATTTATATATATATATATATATATATATATTAGTGATGTCGCAAACATAAAATTTTGCGTTCGCAAACGGCGAACGCGAACTTCCGCAAATGTTCGCGAACGGGCGAACCGGGCGAACCGCCATAAACTTCAATAGGCAGGCGAATTTTAAAACCCACAGGGACTCTTTCTGGCCACAATAGTGATGGAAAAGTTGTTTCAAGGGCACTAACACCTGGACTGTGGCATGCCGGAGGGGGATCCATGGCAAAACTCCCATGGTAAATTACATAGTTGATGCAGAGTCTGGTTTTAATCCATAAAGGGCATAAATCACCTAACATTCCTAAATTGTTTGGAATAACGTGCTTTAAAACATCAGGTATGATGTTGTATTGCTCAGGTAGTGTAAGGGTTACGCCCGCTTCACAGTGACAGACCAAACTCCCCGTTTAACGCACCGCAAACAACCGCAAACAGTCCATTTGCACAACCGCAAACTCCCCATTTGCACAAGCTTGGATAGCAAGCTAGCCATGTCCCGTTCCTTGTCCTCACTGATGTCATTGAAGGTCTCTTCCTCCACCCAGCCATGTACAACACCAAGGGTCCCCGAAAGGTGACAACAAGCCCCATGGGACGCCTGCAGTGTTTGGTCTTCCACCTCCTCAAAGCCACGTTCCTCCTCTGACTCCTCTTCTTCAGACTCCTCTCTCTGCATTGCCTCTCTCTGCATTATTATAAGGTGTGTTAAGTAGTACTATTCCTATCATCCCTGATAGGGGACGTGTATATGGCATTGATTTTATGAACCGGGAGATGGAAAAAGATGCTTGGTCGGTCCTCCTACTTCAAATTTGGAGCACTGCGCGTGCAATCTAATGTGCCACCAGATAGGAGTGGTGTGTTAAGTAGTTCTATTCTTATCAGTTTAATCCCTGTTATGTCCCCTATCAGGGGACGTGTATATGGCATCGATTTTAGGAACGGGAGATGGAAAAAGATGCTTGGTCGGACCTCCTACTTCAAATTTGGGGCACTGCGCGTGCACTCTAATATGCCACCAGATAGGAGTGGTGTGTTAAGTAGTACTATTCCTATCAGTTTAATCCCTGTTATGTGCCTTTTTTTTGGTTTGGTTTTTGAAGCCACAGTGCAGCACCAGAGGCCAGAAAAATTAGGCATGTACACATGCCTGAAAAATTAGGTATTGTTGTAGCTGCTGCTGTAGTAGCGGCCAGAAAAATTGATGTTTGTTTCCCAGGCAGAAAGTGCCCTAAAACATTGCGGCTTGAACCCTAGTTGGTGGCGGATAAGTCACGCAAGTCATCCGGCATTTAGAGATAAAATACAGCAGCGTGTGGACCATTTTTAGCCCAAGGCAGCTCTTCTCATCAGGCCTTTTTTAGTCGAATGTATCGCCCACTGTCAGTCCCTTCGGGATCCATCCCTCATTCATCTTAATAAAGGTGAGGTAATCTAGACTTTTTTGACCTAGGCGACTTCTCTTCTCAGTGACAATACCTCCTGCTGCACTGAAGGTCCTTTCTGACAGGACACTTGAAGCGGGGCAGGCCAGAAGTTCTATCGCAAATTGGGATAGCTCAGGCCACAGGTCAAGCCTGCACACCCAGTAGTCAAAGGGTTCATCGCTCCTCAGAGTGTCGATATCTGCAGTTAAGGCGAGGTAGTCTGCTACCTGTCGGTCAAGTCGTTCTCTGAGGGTGGACCCCGAAGGGCTGTGGCGATGCGTAGAACTTAAAAAGCTCTGCATGTCCTCCATCAACAACACGTCTGTAAAGCATCCTGTCCTTGCCGGGGTGGTCGTGGGAGGAGGAGGATTACTTTCACCTCTTCCCCTGTTAGATTCCCGTTGTGCTGTGACATCACCCTTATACGCTGTGTAAAGCATACTTTTAATTTATATTGGAACTGCTGCATCCTTTCTGACTTGCGGTAATTCTGTAACATTTCAGTCACTTTATGCTTATAACGGGGGTCTAGTAGCGTGGACACCCAGTACAGGTCATTCTCCTTCAGCCTTTTTATACGAGGGTCCCTCAACAGACACGACAGCATGAAAGACCCCATTTGCACAAGGTTGGATGCCGAGCTACTCATGTCCCGTTCCTCATCCTCAGTGATCTCACTGAAGGTATGTTCTTCCCCCCAGCCACGTACAACACCACGGGTACCAGATAGGTGACAACGAGCACCCTGGGATGCCTGTTGTGGTTGGTCTTCCTCCTCCTCCTCAAAGCCACATCTCTCCTCTGACTCCTCTTCTTCACAATCCTCTTCCAGCGTTGCCGCAGGTCCAGCAAGCAATGCTGATAAGGCTGTTTCTGGTGGTGATGGTGACCACAACTCTTCCTCTTCCTCTTCACGCTCATCTACGGCCTGATCCAGCACTCTTCGCAGGGCACGCTCCAGGAAGAAAACAAATGGTATGATGTCGTTGATGGTGCCTTCGGTGCGACTGACTAGGTTTGTCACCTCCTCAAAAGGACGCATGAGCCTACAGGCATTGCACATGAGCGTCCAGTAACGTGGCAAAAAAATTCCCAGCTCCGCAGAGGCTGTCCTAGCACCCCGGTCATACAAATAGTCGTTAATGGCTTTTTCTTGTTGGAGCAGGCGGTCGAACATTAGGAGTGTTGAATTCCAATGTTTGGGGCTGTTGCAAATCAAGCGCCTCACTGGCATGTTTTTTCGCCGCTGGATATCTGAAAAGTGCGCCATGGCCATGTAGGAACGCCTGAAACGGCCACACACCTTCCTGGCCTGCTTCAGGACGTCCTGTAAGCCTGGGTACTTATGCACAAAGCGTTGTACGATCAGATTACACACATGTGCCATGCATGGCACATGTGTCATCTTGCCCAAATTCAATGCCGCCATCAAATTTCTTCCGTTGTCACAAACCACTTTGCCGATCTCCAGTTGGTGCGGAGTCAGCCACTGATCCACCTGTGCGTTCAGGGTGGACAGGAGTGCTGGTACGGCAAGTCAACCCCAAGACGGCATGACACTGCCGTATCCGGGATGTGGAATAGTACCTGGGGAGCTGGGGGGGTGCCGTTGATCAAGACGCAGCAGCAGAAGAGTACTCAGCCGAGGAGGTTATGGAAGAGGATGGAGTAGGAGGAGTAGAGGAGGTGGCAACAGGCCTGCCTGCAAGTCATGGCGGTGTCACCAACTCCTCTGCAGAGCCACGCATTCCATGCTTGGCAGCCGTCAGCAGGTTTACCCAATGCGCAGTGTAGGTGATATACCTGCCCTGACCATGCTTTGTAGACCAGGTATCAGTGGTCAGATGGACCCTTGCCCCAACATTGTGTGCCAGACATGCCATTACTTCCTTTTGCACAATCAAGTACAGGTTGGGGATTGCCTTTTTTGCAAAGAAATTTTGGCCGGGTACCTTCCACTGCGGTGTCCCAATAGCTACAAATTTTTTGAACGCCTCAGACTCCACCAGCTTGTATGGTAAAAGCTGGCGGGCTAAGAGTTCAGTCAAGCCAGCTGTCAGATGCCGGGCAAGGGGGTGACTTTGTGACATTGGCTTCTTACGCTTAAACATGTCCTTGACAGACACCTGACTGTGGGCAGATGAGCAGGAACTGCTCAAGGCGAGACACGGAGTGGTGGATGGTTGAGAGGGGGCAAGGAGGACAGCAGTGGTTGACGTGGCTGAAGATGCTGGACCAGGAGGAGGATGGCAGCTTTGAGTTTGTGTGCTGCTTGTACTCATGTGTTGATCCCATAGGCGTTTGTGATGTGCGATCATGTGCCTTCGCAAAGCAGTTGTACCTAGGTGGGTGTTGGACTTCCCACGATTCAGTTTCTTTTCGCACAGTTTGCAAATGGCATCGCTGTTGTCAGAGGCAGACACACAAAAAAAATGCCACACTGCTGAGCTCTGCAATGACGGCATTCTGGTGGTGGCAACAGCATGCGTTGATAGGCGTGCTGTCTGGCTGACCCCGGGTGCCGATGAATGCTGTCTGACTGTGCCACTAGCTCCTTGCGACGACCTCCCCCTGCTTCCAACTCGTCTCCTCCTCCTCTCTGTCTCCCCATCTGAACTTTCCCCCTCTTCTTCTTCTCTTCTAGCGGGCACCCACGTGACATCCACAGACGCATCGTCATCATCAACTGCTTCACTTGTATCTGACAACTCAGCAAAGGAAGCAGCAGCGGGTACAACATCATCATCATCACACCGTACGTCCATGTGTGTAATGCTTCCTGACTGAGACATATCCCTGTTATCTACATCCTCTGGCAATAATGGTTACGCATCACTATCACTCATTTCTTCCAACTGATGTGTAAATAACTCCTCTGACAGATCAAGTGAAGCGGCTGTGGTGCTAGTGTTGGTGGTGGCGGCAGGCGGGCAAGTGGTAACTTGAGAGGTGCCCGAAGATAAGCTGGAGGAGGATGGTGCGTCAAGGTTCCGAGCGGAAGCTGTAGAAGATTGGGTGTCCTGTGTTAGCCAGTCAACTATGTCCTCAGAACTGTTCGAGTTCGGGGTACGTGGCCTCTGAACACTGGGCATTATTCTAGGGCCAAAGGGAATCACAGCACCATGACCACGACGGCCCCTGCGGGTGGCCTGCCTCTGCCTGTCATTTTTTTTCAATTAGTGGTACTATGAGTGCAAGCTACTGTGACAACAGATATGAGTGGTACTGTGCACTGGCAGAAGTTGGCAGAGTAGACGCTGTAGGCCTGACACACACGCTTGCAGACAACTAACTGCTATTTAATCTATTACAGTCAAAATTGTATTTTTTTTTTTAAATGTACACTA